>NW_021938838.1:6177299-6180400 GCF_001715985.3 Manacus vitellinus
GACTCGGCGTGGGGACACCCCGCTGCTGGGTCAGGGGTGTGCGCGGGCGCTGGGTCTGTGTGTCTGAGTGTGTCACTGTGTGTCTATGTTCATGTCTGTGTGTGTGTCGGTGTGTCCATGTCTCTGTGTGTCGGTGTGTTCAGCCCGTTTCAATGCAGCGATCTCCCCCTGCCGGGCTCCCAGCGCTGCCCATGAACATTCCCGCATCTCCCCGAGTCACTGCGCTCCTGGGAAATGCGAGCTGTCAGGCGGAAGCGTTGCCTTAAGGCTGCGCTTCACTCCCGCAGAAATAGAGACAGGGCTTTGCTTTGCTGAACCCGGCTGGAAATAAACATCACCAGATGATGTTGTGCCCAAGGACCGGAGTTTTACAAACCAGCCCTTGGGCGTGTTAGTGGGTTTCTAACCCTAAACCTGGGGGTCCGGATTTGCAAATTCAATAAAAACTACGTTCCATGATAAAGAAGCATCACATTTTGTTTCTCTTAAAGTTTGCAGGGGATGATCATTGTTTATTTCACATCAGCGTTTTCAATGTGAAGGCTGAGCAGTGAGAAACCTCATTACCACACAATTACTGATTGTTGTCAGACATCTCAGGGGACAAGATCTCCAGAGCAGGCACTGACTGTCAGAGACACCCTTTAGTGCCACAGTCCTGCACGCAGCTTCTTCCAGCTCCATTCCAGCCCCTGGATGACGTGAGGCTCCTGGAGCACCGGGGCCAAAACACATGAATTGCTGCAGTGCCTCTCTGATGTGGATGAGGTCATAGGGAAGAGAGAAATATCTCTGAAGTCAGTACAAGTGTAGGACACTGGGTGAATCACACTCAGTATCTGTAGGCTGCAGGCTCTAGATGATAATATAATCACACATTAATAGTTCTGAATTTATATTGATCTTCTTTTGGAACTGTTTTTAGGAACACTTTCATTTTTTTTTAAAGCCTTTATGCTGGCTGCTCCTAAACATGTTTTCTGTAGTCTGCATTTATCATCCATTGGCACTTGCTGCTGTTTATACCTGTAACAGCTGCTGGTTGTCCTTGTTCCCTTCAGGCTTGATCCTCAGCTCCTGATGTTTCCCGGAGCAGAGGTGGGTGACTCCAACGTCATTCCCCTGAGGAGGAGAAAACCTCACCCTCATGCAGGTCTCTGTGACCCAGTGACTGGAGCATTTGAATTCTCTTCACTGGGGACTTTGTGCCTCACGCTTTTCAGTGTCAGACTCAAACCTTAGAAAAATACACATCTTCCTTGTGGGACCAAACCTCTTCGCTTCGCTTCTCTTCCCTATCTTTGACACTTTTTCATGGATTTTTTTTCTTTTAAGGCATGGAGAAATAAATACTGTGCTCAGTTTCGTCAGGTAGTAACTGGAGAGGGAAAATTACCTACATTTCTGGCTTTGGTGAGCTCTGATTTGCTTGTCATATGGGAATTTTGATACCTCCAACACATAGGTCTTTTCATCTGTGCCAGAAGATGTCACTGGCCTGGCAGAAGCATCTGTCCATCTCACAGGAGCCCTCAGAGGGAAATACAGACAACAGAGAAAGTGAGGACTTATGGACTTCCTAAAAAAAACATCTCCAGCAGGCATAAAGTCTTGTGAATCTGAACGACTGACCTTCAGCTGTCTAGGCTGTACAATGAAGTTCAGAATACTTGGAGGCAGTTCAGCAAACAGGGTGGTTCTGCACAGCCAAGGGCTCCCAGGAGTCTTATCTTTATCCTAAAGTGCACCCCTGCTAGTGCCTTGCACCCTTGACTCTTTGCCATCTCCCCTTTTTGCTTCTTTTCTGATCTTTCTATCTGTCTGTCCCCAGTCCTGCTTCTCCATCTGTGTCTTTTCTGTGCAGGAGCAGAGAAATTAATGGAGAGAATAATACCCTCTGTCAGGAAGAGGCTGATGTGAATTTTCAGATCACGGTTAGCATTAGGGGTTACAATTTATGGATCACAGCATTAGGGTTATCAAGCAAGTAGGATTTTACTCAGACAGTCGAGGTGTTGAGAGTTCTTATCCTGGGTCCCCACGGTCAGAAGGGCTACAGAAGCGGAGAAAATGCTTCTCATGTTCAGACTCAATAATCAATTAGATGAGTAGAAGCCCATCATCACCTCTGGTTCCTCGGGGGTGTCTGAGGAACAGGCAGAGCTGTCTGGTACCTGCAGTGGAGGTGGGATGAGGCCAGGGCAGGTGGAGGTGCTGACACCCAGGCAGCCCTGGCACACTCCCCTGTTCTAACACTCCATACACACTCCCCTGTTCTAACACTCCATACACATCATCTTCTGCCAGCAACAGCTGCCCCGTCACCACCTGGGACATGTGTCCAAGCTGAGCTGCCCTTGGTGACAGCACACAGAGCCTGGACACACACAGCCTTCTGCTGGCGACAACCTCTGGAGGATACCCAGGAGTGCTGAGCTGGCAAAGGGCTTTTTCACTTGTAGTGTTGTGTTGGGCACCATTGCACTGAAACGGGACCAGGTGGGTCTGAGTACAGTGTCTTTGCTTCTTACTTCACCCCTGAGACAGGGGCAGCCTGATGTTTACCAAGGCGTTTTTTATTAATTTTTAAGCCTTCTGGGCCGTAAGCAATGAGGAAAAGCCCCCCAGCAGCACGTGCTGCTGGGGAGGTGCGTTTTCGAGGTCAGGCAGTTTCATGGCCAGGTAAGCAAGAGGAGATGGCAATGGGGCTTCTCGCTGCACCTCACTGCACACCCCCACACCCACGGCAGAGCTCATCAGCGCTGTACAAACGCACATTTGCTCCCCGCAGCAAATGCCCCTGGCACGGGTACCCTCGGCCGCCCAGTTATGGGTGGGTACCTGTGCCTCGCCTTGTAGGCAGGCAACAGCTCTGGGATGTGCGATCCGCGCATCCCCCCCTCTCAGGGAAAGGAACAGCTCTGGGATGTCCTGTCCGTGCATCCCCTTTCCCAGGGCAAGGAACAGCCCCAGGATGCGCGATCCGTGCATCCCCCTTCCCAGGGCAGGGAACAACCCCGAGGTGTCCTGTCCGCGCATCCCCCTTCCCAGGGCAGGGAATAGCCCCAGGATGTGCGATCCGTGCATCCCCCTTCCCAGGG